>NC_081786.1:4222218-4224718 GCF_963082965.1 Carassius carassius | reverse complement strand
ACTAATTTTGTTCAAGTAAAAAAAAAAAGTTTTTATGGTTCTAGATTTAGTTAACATTATAACCCTTGTTTATTTGAAATCATAAAGTGAGACTGATTCAAATAAAAGACATACAGATCGTCTGCTACAGAAAAACATTGCAACTTTTGTTTGACGTTTTATTTTCCCTTAATCTGTCAAATCAAAGATGCTGGAACCCATTTATCTCCATAACTTTACATGGTGACATTTTCTACAGTAACAGGCACAAAAGAACAGCCTCTATCTACAGCAATTGTATTACAAATTGAACTTCTTTAGATCAAATCAGGCTTAAACGGCAATATTTTTAGATCCAGCTAATGCTCATGCAATCAATTCAAAGTTAGGACTTGCATTCCAATAATTTCTCCTGTTCCTCGTCCTCATACTGTCTCTTATACGTCATGTTCTCTGGCTAATATCTGTGCCGAACTGACCGAATGAACGCCCTGGTTATTATAGTGGAAAATAGGGACATTAGCCCTTTAAGAAGAGCTGCTATCATGCAGTGGTGCCCTTCAGAGTTTTACAGCTGGCATCTCAGGGCCTGCTCCATTTCATCTACAAGCTGTATATATAACAACCCATTTGGCGATGTGCATTGCTAGCGGATGGAGCATTGGGCTGGAGCCAGCCAGGCCTGTCAGAAGTGCTTATTTACAGGGGCAAGAGCTCAAGAGCGGAGCTCACACAATGATCAATAATGAAAGGAATTCGTCCTTTCATGTAATGCATGATTATAACCCAAGCCAAGGTGAACAGCTCACTCAAAGTAAGAGCCGAGGCACCTTTTCCACGTCAGTGCAGGCTTGTTTTATTCTCAGGCCCCGCTGTTCAAACCAATTGCGCTCTGACGGGAGAGCGGCAATCAGGGTCAAAGCGCAGGTCAGGGGGAAAGATATAGTGTATCGATTTCTCCACGGGAGCAGAACCGGGAGCATCGCGCAGTGGGAGGCGGGGTAGACGAGTCGGCGGCTCGGCCTTCATTTCAATCAAAAACAGAGGGGTCAGGGGTCAAGCCTGTTCCACTCCCCATCATGATGAATTGGGGTGCGGCGGGTTCAAGCGGGTGACCCGTGGCTGCAGAGCTCTGAGTACGGGATGTAAGAACATAGATTACGCCAGAGGTAAACATGTCACCCGCTACCATTAAATCAAGACAAAATCATCATATAAAACACTGCTTTACGCTGTTTCCTTCCAAGAACTAACAGTAAAATGAAACCCTGAGAAATAAAAGGGTATTGAACACAATGTCACAATGCAGCCGTGAAAGTTTTAACTAGACAGAAATGCTCTTTTGATTTAATACATTTTCCCTGCAGAATCACAAAATCAGCACAATAACTGTGGTAAATAAGATGTCACGTTTATATGGATCCTACTTCTACTTCCAAATTTTCTCTTGTATTAAACACTAACTTGCCTTGTTATTGCAATACATCCTCATGTCCGTCTCCAAGCAAATTTAGCAAAAACACGGTGCCTCGTGGGTTTTGTTCTTTGCGCTTGCAACTGCCAAGAGTATTGTTGCCAGGTATTGCTATTAAAATAAACACAAACCGAATTAATTTCTAATATTTTACAAATAAGATAAGGTAAAGATTTTTCTGTCCCTAAACTGCAATTTCCCACTTTATTAACTTTTAAAGTGTCAAATTAAGTGGAGAAGACAAGTCCAAAATTGCCTATAATAGCTGGATCTGGCAACACAGAGGCTGCGCCCTTGCACTCCCTCACAACTCTTTCAAACCTCGATCACTCCGCCAGAGTCTCGCATCGATCATCTTCATACCACGGACGCTAAACAAACGTCTTGCAAACTGTCTAAACTGAATTATACATGCAGACATTCATACAAGTTGTTTTAAACAGTAAATTAGTCTTAGAGAACTAATTTTATTTTTGAACATGAAAAATGTACCTCATAGCTGGCTATGGGCCTGTTAACATATGCAAACAAAATCTGGCAAAAAAGAAAAAATTAAATAAAAAAAACTACTCGACTTGATCAACCACTCGTCTCAAAATCAATAATTATTCATATTTCATATGAAATATTATAATGTTTCCTAAATAAGCATTAATTTAACATTAATAAAATTATTGATTTTAGTTTTTTGTTTTATTCATATTTTTAGACAAGCTGTGTTCATATTTTAATATTGGCCAATAGCGTGAAAATAACATACTTCATTTTTTTATATTGTCATACTGAATATGGTCTACATTGAATGCATTAACAGATTCAAAAATCAGCTACAAATATTTACATAAAAAATACTACTGAACTTTATCAACAATTTATCTCAAAATCAATAGTTATCCATATTTTACACTGAACATTAAGCGGTTTAATGTAATTAACTTTTAGTGTATTTTATTTATATTTTAAACAAATTGTAAACATACTACTATTACCAATAGTGTGAAAATAATATCAGCCTGAATTTTAATATTGTTGCATCCCTAACATGGC